>NC_134363.1:131678479-131698479 GCF_048569485.1 Anomaloglossus baeobatrachus | reverse complement strand
CAATTAGAACCCTGTTCAGATCCCAGGGCTCTAACAGCCGCTTGTAAGGAGGGACGATATGACAAACCCCTTGCAGGAACGTGCGTACCTGAGGAAGTCATGCTAGGCGCTTCTGAAAAAATACAGATAGCGCAGAGACTTGTCCCTTAAGGGAGCCGAGCGACAGACCTTTTTCCAACCCGGATTGCAGGAAGGAAAGAAAAGTAGGCAATGCAAATGGCCAGGGAGAAACTTCCTGAGCAGAGCACCAAGCTAAGAATATCTTCCACGTCCTGTGGTAGATCTTGGCAGAGGTTAGTTTCCTAGCCTGTCTCATGGTGGCAATGACCTCTTGAGATAATCCTGAAGACGCTAGGATCCAGGACTCAATGGCCACACAGTCAGGCTCAGGGCCGCAGAATTCTGATGGAAAAACGGCCCTTGAGACAGCAAGTCTGGCCGGTCTGGTAGTGCCCACGGTTGTCCTACCGTGAGATGCCACAGATCCGGGTACCACGACCTCCTTGGCCAGTCTGGAGCGACGAGGATGGCGCGGCGGCAGTCGGACCTGATCTTGCGTAGCACTCTGGGCAACAGCGCCAGAGGTGGGAACACATAAGGCAGCCGGAACTGCGACCAATCTTGAACTAAGGCGTCCGCCGCCAGAGCTCTGAGATCATGAGACCGTGCCATGAAGGCCGGGACCTTGTTGTTGTGCCGGGACGCCATTAGGTCGACGTCCGGCATCCCCCAGCGGCGACAAATTTCCTGAAACACGTCCGGGTGAAGAGACCATTCCCCTGCGTCCATACCCTGGCGACTGAGGAAGTCTGCTTCCCAGTTTTCTACGCCCGGGATGTGAACTGCGGATATGGTGGATGCCGTGTCTTCCACCCACGTCAGAATCCGCCGGACTTCCTGGAAGGCTTGCCGACTGCGTGTCCCTCCTTGGTGGTTGATGTATGCCACCGCTGTGGAGTTGTCCGACTGAATTCGGATCTGCTTGACTTCCAGCCACTGCTGGAAGGCTTGTAGGGCAAGATACACTGCTCTGATTTCCAGAACATTGATCTGAAGGGTGGACTCTTGCTGAGTCCACGTACCTTGAGCCCTGTGGTGGAGAAAAACTGCTCCCCACCCTGATAGACTCGCGTCCGTTGTGACCACCGCCCAGGATGGGGGTAGGAAAGACTTTCCTATTGACAATGAGGTGGGAAGAAGCCACCACCGAAGAGATTCCTTGGCCGCCTGAGACAGGGAGACGTTCCTGTCTAGGGACGTCGACTTCCCGTCCCATTGGCGGAGAATGTCCCATTGTAGTGGACGCAGATGAAACTGTGCGAAAGGGACTGCCTCCATTGCTGCTACCATCTTCCCCAAGAAGTGCATGAGGCGTCTCAAGGGGTGCGACTGGCCCTGAAGGAGAGATTGCACCCCTGTCTGTAGTGAACGCTGTTTGTCCAGCGGAAGCATCACTATCGCTGAGAGAGTATGAAACTCCATGCCAAGGTATGTTATCGATTGGGTCGGGGTCAGATTTGACTTTGAAAAGTTGATGATCCACCCGAAACTCTGGAGAGTCTCCAGCGCAACGTTCAGGCTGTGTTGGCATGCCTCTTGAGAGGGTGCCTTGACAAGTAGATCGTCCAAGTAAGGGATCACAGAGTGACCCTGAGAGTGCAGGACTGCTACTACTGCTGCCATGACCTTGGTGAAGACCCTTGGGGCTGTCGCCAGACCGAAAGGCAGGGCTACGAACTGAAGGTGTTCGTCTCCTATAACGAAGCGTAGAAAACGCTGGTGCTCTGGAGCAATCGGCACGTGGAGATAAGCATCTTTGATGTCTATTGATGCTAGGAAATCTCCTTGAGACATTGAGGCGATGACGGAACGGAGGGATTCCATCCGGAACCGCCTGGTTTTCACATGCTTGTTGAGCAGTTTTAGGTCCAGAACAGGACGGAAAGACCCGTCCTTTTTTGGTACCACAAACAAATTGGAGTAAAAACCGTGACCTTGCTCCTGAAGAGGAACAGGGATCACCACTCCTTCTGCCTTTAAAGAGCACACCGCCTGCAGAAGAGCATCGGCTCGGTCGGGAGGCGGAGAAGTTCTGAAGAAACGAGTTGGAGGACGAGAACTGAACTCTATCCTGTACCCGTGAGACAGAATGTCTCTCACCCAACGGTGTTTGACCTGTGGCAGCCAAATGTCGCCAAAGCGGGAGAGCCTGCCACCGACCGAGGATGCGGAGAGAGGAGGCCGAAAGTCATGAGGAAGCCGCCTTGGTAGCGGTTCCTCCGGCTGCTTTCTTTGGGCGTGACTGAGCCCGCCAAGAATCTGAGCTCCTCTGATCCTTTTGAGTCCTTTTGGACGAGGAGAATTGGGACCTGCCCGAGCCTCGAAAGGACCGAAACCTCGACTGTCCCCTCCTCTGTTGGGGTTTATTTGGTCTGGGCTGAGGTAAGGATGAATCCTTACCCTTGGACTGTTTAATGATTTCATCCAATCTCTCACCAAACAGTCTGTCACCAGAAAATGGCAAACTGGTTAAGCACTTCTTGGAAGCAGAATCTGCCTTCCATTCCCTTAACCACAAGGCTCTGCGTAAAACCACGGAGTTGGCGGACGCCACTGCCGTACGGCTCGTAGAGTCCAGGACAGCATTAATAGCGTAAGACGCAAATGCAGACATTTGAGAGGTTAAGGACGCTACTTGCGGAACAGATGTACGTGTGACAGTGTCAATCTGCGCAAGACCAGCTGAAATAGCTTGGAGTGCCCATACAGCTGCGAATGCTGGAGCAAACGACGCGCCGATAGCTTCATAGATGGATTTCAACCAGAGCTCCATCTGTCTGTCAGTGGCATCTTTAAGTGAAGCCCCATCTTCCACTGCAACTATGGATCTAGCCGCAAGCCTGGAGATTGGGGGATCCACCTTTGGACACTGGGTCCAGCTCTTGACCACGTCAGGGGGAAAGGGATAACGTGTATCCTTAAGACGTTTGGAGAAACGCTTATCTGGATAAGCGTGGTGTTTCTGGACTGCCTCTCTAAAGTCAGAGTGGTCCAGAAAAGTACTCAATTTACGCTTGGGATACCTGAAATGGAATTTCTCCTGCTGTGAAGCTGACTCCTCCACTGGAGGAGCTGGGGGAGAAATATCCAACATTTTATTGATGGACGCTATGAGATCATTCACTATTGCGTCCCCATCAGGTGTATCCAGATTAAGAGCGGTCTCAGGATCAGAATCCTGATCAGCTACCTCTGCCTCATCATACAGAGAGTCCTCCTGCTGGGACCCTGACCAGTGTGATGAAGTCGAGGGTCGCTCCCAGCGAGCTCGCTTAGGCTGTCTGGGACTGTCGTCCGTGTCAGAGCCTTCACCCCGGGATGCATGGGACCCCCCCGGAGCACGGATTTGTTCCAAATGAGGGGGGCCAGGGAGCATTGAATCAACAGTGCCCATAGTCTGAGTTACCGGTCTGGACTGCAAAGTCTCAAGGATTTTAGTCATAGTCACCGACAATCTATCAGCAAAAACTGCAAACTCCGTCCCTGTCACCTGGACAGTGTTCACAGGTGGTTCTCCTTGGGCCACCTCTAGCAGAGGCCCCGGCTGAGCAAGTGCTACAGGGGCCGAACATTGCACACAATGGGGGTCAGTGGCACCTGCCGGTAGAACAGCCTCACATGCGGTACAGGTAGCATAGAAAGCCTGTGCCTTGGCCCCCTTGCTTTTTGCGGACGACATGCTGTTGTCTAGCAATCTAGGAGGGTATATAGCCAAGAATAGCGACCGTACAGTGCAATGTATAGCATACAAGCATAAAGTACAAATGAACACTTCGGCACTAGTGGGGTCAGCACCCGAGGTGCCGCTTACCGCCCGCTCAAAAGCGGGTGTGTGGTCGCCAGAATCCAGTGTCTGGGTCTCCCAGAGCTTGTCTCCCTTCTCCACTCAGACTGCAAACAGGAATGGCTGCCGGCGTCCTGTGAAGAGGGGCGGGCCGTGGGCGTGCCCCAGACAAAGTGCGGGAAACTGGCGTCCCACTGTGCCCAGTGTGAGGGCTGGAGTTTGTAAAGTAGACTCCAGCCCTCAGCGCTGACGTTCTGTACAGCGTCCCGCCCTTCCCCTGACTGGCAGGCCTGGGGGCGGGAACGAAACGAAACTAGGCCGCAAAAGCCGGGGACTCGATTTATAAGCGCGGCCGTCGTATAAGCACGGCCAGCGCGGAAGTCCCCGGCGCACCACAAGTCCCAGCCGCGCCGCAGTGTAAAAACCGCCAGCAGCGGCCGGCGCGGCAGTTCCTAATACATAAACTCACTCAGCAAAGCTGCAGTGAGTAATAGCACAAGCGCGCCGCGCTGCTGCCCCCGGCGCACTAACACACCCAGCAATGCTGGTGTGTGTGTGCGCGATTTGTATGGGGACACAGAGTACCTTAATGTAGCAGGGCCCTGTCCCTGACGATACTCAGCTCCATGTCCAGCAGATTCCCAGGGGCTGTGGACGGAGCACGGTCTCCTGTGCCTGGAGACCGATAGGATCCCACTTCACCCAGAGCCCTAAGGGGATGGGGAAGGAAAGCAGCATGTGGGCTCCAGCCTCCGTACCCGCAATGGGTACCTCAACCTTAACAAACACCGCCGACAAAAGTGGGGTGAGAAGGGAGCATGCTGGGGGCCCTAGTATGGGCCCTCTTTTCTTCCATCCGACAAAGTCAGCAGCTGCTGCTGACTAAACAGTGGAGCTATGCGTGGATGTCTGACCTCCTTCGCACAAAGCATGAAAACTGAGGAGCCCGTGATCCCACGGGGGTGTATAGGCAGAAGGGGAGGGGCCTTACACTTTTAAGTGTAATACTTTGTGTGGCCTCCGGAGGCAGTAGCTATACACCCAATTGTCTGGGTCTCCCAATAGAGCGACAAAGAAAATTGAATTTCCACAGTGTTTATGCTGACTTTTTTTTACCAGAATACGTTTGGACCCTGTAGTTATGTAGTCAACAGAGCATTGGTGACTTTTGCCCTCAGCCCCCCCACTGTGTAACGTTACAGGGTCTCCACTCTGTGGCTGAGTTGTTGTGGTTCCTTCAACTTCTCAATAATATAATAATATCCCTCACAGGTGATGAGGGAAGATTTAGGGGGTAAAGAAAAAGAGAATTTTGTTACTTACCGTAAATTCTTTTTCTTATAGTTCCGACATGGGAGACCCAGACCATGGGTGTATAGCTTCTGCCTCCGGAGGACACACAAAGTGCTACACTAAAAAGTGTAGCTCCTCCCTCCTAGCATATACACCCCCTGGTAGCCAGTCCTAGCCAGTTTAGTGCAAAAGCTGAAGGAGGACATCCACCAACAAGTAGAGATAGAGCAAAACCCGGAACAACCGGAACCTCTGTCTACAACAACAGCCGGTGAAAACACACGGAACAAGAAAACTGCCAACAGGCAACAGGGAGGGTGCTGGGTCTCCCATGTCGGAACTATAAGAAAAAGAATTTACGGTAAGTAAACAAAATTCTCTTTTTCTTCATCGTTCCTTATGGGAGACCCAGACCATGGGACGTTCCAAAGCAGTCCATGGGTGGGAATAAACAGAAAAACTGAGAAGTAGGCGAAACCTCACTTCACAAATGGGCGACAGCCGCCTGAAGGATGCGTCTGCCCAAGCTTGCATCTGCCGAAGCATGAGCATGCACTTGGTAGTGCTTCGAAAAGGTATGCAGACTAGTCCAAGTAGCAGTCTGACAGACCTGCTGAGCCGTAGCCTGGTGCCTGAAAGCCTAAGAGGTACCGACAGCTCTGGTCAAGTGTGCCTTGATCCCCGGCGGGAGAGGCACTTGAGTACACTGATAGGTATCGGAAATGGCCGACCTAATCCAACAAGCTAGGGTCGGCTTGGATGCCGAGAGGCCCTTACGCTGACCAGTGGTCAGCACAAAAAGAGAGGTGCACCGCCTAAGAACAGCGGTGCGAGACACATAGATCCGGAGCGCCCGCACCAGATCCAGAGTATGCAACGCCTTTTCAAAGCGATGAACAGGAGCCGGACAAAAGGAAGGCAGGGAAATGTCCCGGTTAAGGTGGAAGCAGAAACCACCTTAGGGAGAAAGTCCGGAGTCGGACGGAGAACCACCTTGTCTTGATGAAAAACAAAAAAAGGGTGACTCCGAAGACAGTGCAGCCAAATCAGAGACTCTCTTGAGGGAAGTTATGGCCACTAGAAAGACCACTTTCTGTGAAAGACGAGACAAAGAAACCTCCCTAAGAGGCTCAAAGGGGGGTTTCCGGAAGCCGTGAGGACCGGATTAAGGTCCCAGGGCTCCAAAGGCCGCCGGTAAGGCGGAATGATGTGAGATGCGCCCTGCATGAAGGAGCGCACCTGAGCCAGCCGGGCGATACGCCGCTGGAACAACACTGACAGAGCCGAGACCTGTCCCTTGAGGGAATTGAGGGATAGTCCTAGCTGCAGACCGGACTGTAGAAAGGACAGGAGGATCGGCAAGGCAAAAAGGCCAAAGGCTACTTCCGAGCCCGAGTCATAGTGGAGATGACTTCAGGAGGGATACCAGAAGTCGTCAAGATCCAGGACTCAAAAGCCACGCCGTCAATCTGAGAGCCGCAGGATTCTGGCGGAAAGACGGACCTTGTGAGAGAAGGTCCGGACAGTCCGGGAGATGCCATGGCACCTCTACGGACAGATGGAGCAGGTCAGGGTACCGAGCTCGCCTGGGTCAGTCTGGAGCAATGAGAATGACCCGACGGCCCCCCATTCTGATCTTGCGCAGGACTCTGGGCAAGAGCTAGAGGGTGAAACACGTAAGACAGACGAAGCTGGGACCAATCTTGAACCAGTGCGTCTGCTGCAAAAGCCTGAGGATCGTGGAGCGAAGATCCACGTCCGGAGAGCCCTACTTGCGGCAGATTGACCGAAACACTGCCGGATGCAGAGCCCACTCGCCACTGTCCACGTTTGACGGCTGAGATAATCTGCCTCCCAGTTTTCCACGTCTGGGATGTGGACTGCGGATATGGTGGACTTTGAGTCCTCCGTCCACTGAAGGATGCGTTGAACCTCCAACATTGCCAGGCGGCTGAGTGTCCCGCCCTGGTGGTTGATGTAGGCAAACGCTGTCGCGTTGTCTGACTGGACTCGAATGTGCCTGGCCGCCAACAGATGGTGAAAGGCTAAGAGAGCTAGAAGCACAGCTCTGATTTCCAGCACATTGATCTAGAGGGCTGTTTCGGACGGAGTCCAAGTGCCCTGCGCTCCTGGTGGAGATATACTGCTCCCCAGCCGGATAGACTAGCATCCGTGGTGAGGATCACCCGGGACGGGGCCAGGAAGGAGCGTCCCTGAAGAGAGAGGGGCCGAAGCCACCACTGAAAGGAGCCCCTGGTCTGTGGCGAAGCCACCAACCCGTGGAAGGAGGAAGTCCGCTTGTTTCAACAGCGGAAAATGTCCAGCTGCAGAGGACGCAGATGGAACTGGGCAAGGGAATCGCTTCCATTGACGCCACCATCTGACCCAGCACCTGCATTAGGTGCCTGATGGAACAACGTCGTGGCCTCAGCAAAGGGCGCACCGCCAGAGGAGGGACTGCTGTTTGACTAATGGCAGCTTCACAAGTGCCGGCAGAGTCTCGAATTGCGTCCCTGGGTACGTGAGCTTCTGGGTCGGAGTCAGAGTGGACTTGGACAGAATGACAAGCCACCCGAATTGGCCAAAAGGGAGCCCAGCAAGGTACTTCTTTTAGAAGCATCTGCCTTCCACTCTCGAAGCCACAGGGGCCTGCGGATAGCGAGGGAATTAGCCGGGGCCACCGCAGTGTGGTGAGAGTCTCCAGCATGGCAGACATGGCTTAGGATGAAAAGACTGAAGCCTGGAAGTTAAGGCAACCATTTCGGGCATAGAGTCCCTGGTGAGGGAATGCATCTCCTCTAGAGAAGCAGAGATGGCTTAGAGAGCCCGCACTGCTGCAAAAGATGGGGAGAACGAGGCCCCTGCCGCCTCCATACAGATTTGGCCAGAAGGACAACCTGGCGGACAGTGGAATCCTTAAGTGAGGTGCCATCAGCCACTGATACAACTGTCCGGGCTGAGAGTCTAGACACCGAAGGGTCCACCTTTGGTGAATGAGCCCACTCCTTGACCACTTCTGGTGGAAAGGGAAAACGGTCATCAGAACCACGCTTTGGGAAGCGTTTGTCAGGGCAGACCCTGGGCTTGGTCACAGTGACCTGAAAACTGGAGTGGTTAAGGAACACACTACTTGTTCTCTTAGGCAAGGTAAACTGTGCTCTTTTGCCAGAGAGGGTTGCTCCTCTGATACTGTGAAAAATCAGATGAGGATGCATGTGTGGATGTGTGACCTCCTGAACACAAAGCATTGAACTGGCTAGGACTGGCTACCAGGGGGTGTATATGCTAGGAGGGAGGAGCTACACTTTTTAGTGTAGTACTTTGTGTGTCCTCCGGAGGCAGAAGCTTATACACCCATGGTCTGGGTCTCCCATAAGGAACGATGAAGAAACATTATATACAGACCCATTACCCTGGTGGCTCCTATTATACGACCACGCTGGTATCAGTGAGGTCTTCACCATTGGCCACGTTAGTGAAGAAGACACACGGCATGGTAAGGGCAAGTAGCTAGATGTTATACAACAGGGGACAATAAGTCGGGTGAAAGATTATACGTAGGGTCATGGGGCCGGATGTGATCCACTGGAGGGGTGAGGGGTTGGATGTTATAACCTAAAGGACAATGGACCATGGGAAGTACAGGGGGGAAGGATGTTATCCACTGGGGGCAATGAGGCTGGATGTTTTACATCAGGGGCACGAGGGCCGGATGTAAAACTAAATACAATGATAAAGACGTATGTCCTAATACTTTTGTCCAGGGCGAGTCCACATCACAGCCCTAAGTTTTGCATCAGGATGGTGCACATGCTCATACAGGTGTCCTTATAATTCTGGCCATATAGTGAAACGTACATACAGACACTTACCCAGCACCGGCTTGGTGACGTGTATCAATGAGATACAACCAGGAGGAGTGAATTCGGTCTGTCCCAGGTCACAATCTAGGTAATCTATACGTGGGATGCTGAAAGACACAGAAGTCAGCAGGATGAACGACATCTAGAAGAAGCTCTTCAGGTCAGTGGTGGTGTAATAACTGAATTAATAGAAGCATGAACATTTTATTCCCACTTGTATTCTGGGCTTTAAAGCTGTGGTGTCCCGGCTGAGCCATTGCTGGTAACTACTGACAAATCAACACAAACCAAAAAAAAAAGGTCAAAAAGTCACCTGCATTCTAGCAATGGACATGGATAGGTCACACTTAGTGATGGGAGGACCCGGACTGTGAAAGTCCAGATCCATGCAGGTTCACTAGAGTACCGGGAATGGAGTTCTCAGGGAACTGTGGGTAATGATCCAGAGACGCAGGTAATTAAAAGAAAAATGAAGAAAAAATAAAGAAAAAAAAAAAAAAAAAGGGGGGGAAAAGCAGGTGCGCTATACTTCCCGGTCTCCTGTGCAGCTGTAACGCTGCTTCCGGGGCCGCTCATTATCCTTCATATGTATGCACTGCTTCCCCCGCCCACCAGCAGTCCCCGCGTCTGTGATTGGTTACAGTCAGACGCGCTACCACCCTGTGTGACAGTGTCTGACTGCTTGTAATCACAGGCACTGTGGGTGTGTCTATAAGATATCTATCTATCTACATATATATCTCTCTCTCTAATAATATAATATAATATAATATAATATATATATATATATATATATATACATATATATATATACACATATACACACACAATCTGTGGAAATCCTCAGAATAGGCACCAGTCATGTCATGAACGTTTGCAGCCCATCAGAGCTGCTGCAGTGTAAAGCATGGGGAGAGGAGAGAAAAGCGGCTACGATGCTATATCTATCATAATAAAGTTAATAAAAAAATGCACTCACTGCTGTAGCAGCTGGTTGATGAGATATCTGTTGAATGTTGATTTTCCGACATTCTTCGGGCCACACACAAAAATAATAGGGCAGCCGTTGTCTTCCTCTGTAAAAAAAAAAAAAAGTGAGAAATAAGCACGGACAGGAAAGAGAAGCCATACAGGACTGAACCTTAGGAAACATCTTTGATATAAACACAATAAAAGACCTTACAGCTCCTTTAAGGAGTAACCAACAGTTTTATTCTTTTTTTTCATAAATTAAAAAAAACTTTGTAATTTTTCTTATCAGAGATATCTGCTTCTTTCTTCTCCTGGACTGATCGTTCACTCTCAATTCACAGGTAAAATCTGTCATCAGTGAACACAGATTTTGCAATCACTGAGATAACAGATGGCAGTTGGTGCTCATGAAGTTCTATGGAGCTTGCAGCAGGATGTCTGTTCCCCTCTAGATCCTGCATCTTCAATCTTTTATGGAATTTTACAAGCACAAACTGTCCTCTCAGTATTGGGAAAATAGGTCTTCACTGAATAGGGATTTCACCCATGAACTGAGAGACAAAGATCAGACGAGGAGGAGGAGATAAAAAAAGCGGATTTACCAGACCTGATATAGTACAAAGTTGCTTATTTTCATGCTGATTTATGAAATAAACCTTGAGATGGAGGCAATGCTTTAAAGGGGTTATCCAGGACCATTTTATTTTTTAACTATGGGGCTAAGAACTAAGAAGCAGGGAGTTGCAAAATTCTGCCGGACCAGAATTGTCACGGGCCGCTGCTGCAGGCGATTCTGCTGCTTCACGTCAACAGAGCAACTCTTCCTCTGCCGGGCTGCCTGTCGACGAGGCATCACCGCTGATGTCATGCTGATTGACTGCAAGGAACCGGCTGTCAATCAGCAAGACATCAGCAATCATGCCCCATCAACAGAGAGGAGCGGAAGAGAAAAAGCTGCTTTGTGGGTGTGACGTCATCGGAAGCCGCAGGAGCGGTCTGTCCTGGAGTAGGGAGGGTAGAGCGGGCAGGGAGTTAGGGACTACCTGCATGCAAGTTCTTAGCCCCAGAGTAAAAAAAATAAAATAGTCCCTGATAACCTGGCTTCTGTGTCTTATTAAACAGTTCTAGACATGCTAGGACGGCAAAAGCTTGCAGCAGGTGATGATTAGAGTCACCACTGAGTTGCTACAGAGGAGATAATGCCTCCCTACAATGCTAACAATATCAGAAATCATAAAGAAGTTCCGTAATGATATAAAGCACAGAAAGGCTGAAAACTGGTATGAAGGTCACAGAGCTGGGAGGCCACTTCTAACATTCTTAACCCCTTCGCCCTAAGGCAATTTTCTGTTTTTTGCTCCCCTTCTTCCGAGATCCGTAACTCTTTATATTTCCATCAATCTTGCCATATGAGGGCTTGTGTTTTGCAGGACGAGCTGTACTTTTAAATTAAACTATATCAAAATGTAACATCTGCGCAAAGATGGTACCATTAGAAACGTCAGCTCAAGACGCAAAAAATAATCCGTCACTGAGCCACAGATCCCGAAAAAAGAGAACTATACGGGTTTCGGAAAATGGCGCAAAACATGCGCCCACTTATTGGACAAACTTGTGAATTTTATTAACCCCTTAGATACAAGTAAACCTATACATGTTTGGTGTCTACAAACTCGCACCGACCTCAGGCATCACAAAGACATCAGATTTACCATATAGTGAACACTGTGAATAAAACATCCCAAAAACTATTGTGCCATCACACTTTTTTTTGCAGTTTTTCCATACTTGGAATTTGTTTGCTGTTTTCCAGTACACCATATGGTAAAACTTATGGTTTCATTTAAAAGTACAACTCGTCCTGCAAAAAACAAGCCCTCATATGGCAAGATTGACGGAAAAATAAAAAAGAAGGGAATTTTGTTACTTACCGTAAATTCCTTTTCTTCTAGCTCTTATTGGGAGACCCAGACGATTGGGGTATAGCTACTGCCTCCGGAGGCCACACAAAGCACTACACTAAAAAGTGCAAGGCCCCTCCCCTTCTGGCTATACCCCCCCGTGGTATCACGGGTTCTCCAGTTTTAGTGCCAAAGCAAGAAGGAGGAAAGCCAATAACTGGTTTAAACAAATTAACTCCGAGTAACATCGGAGAACTGAAAAACCGTTCAACATGAACAACATGTGTACCCGCAAACAACAAAAAACATCCCGAAGGACAACAGGGCGGGTGCTGGGTCTCCCAATAAGAGCTAGAAGAAAAGGAATTTACGGTAAGTAACAAAATTCCCTTCTTCTTCAGCGCTCTATTGGGAGACCCAGACGATTGGGACGTCCAAAAGCTGTCCCTGGGTGGGTAAAGAAATACCGCATGTTAGGGCTGCAAAACAGCCCTCCCCTACGGGGGTGTCACTGCCGCCTGCAGGACTCTTCTACCTAAGCTGGCATCCGCCGAAGCATAGGTATGCACCTGATAATGCTTGGTGAAAGTGTGCAGACTGGACCAGGTAGCTGCCTGGTACACTTGTTGAGCCGAAGCCTGGTGTCGTAATGCCCAGGACGCACCCACGGTTCTGGTTGAGTGGGCTTTTAGCCCTGAAGGAACCGGAAGCCCCGCAGAACGGTAGGCCTCTAGAATTGGTTCTTTGATCCATCGAGCCAGGGTGGCTTTAGAAGCCTGCAACCCCTTGCGCGGACCAGCGACAAGGACAAAAAGTGCATCGGAACGGCGCATGGGCGCCGTGCGGGAAATGTAGAGTCTGAGTGCTCTCACCAGATCTAACAAACGTAAGTCCTTTTCATACCGGTGAACCGGATGAGGACAAAAGGAAGGCAAGGATATATCCTGATTAAGATGAAATGAGGATACGACCTTAGGGAGAAACTCCGGAATGGGGCGCAGCACTACCTTGTCCTGGTGGAACACCAGGAAGGGAGCCTTGGATGACAGAGCTGCCAGCTCAGACACTCGCCGAAGCGATGTGATCGCAACGAGAAACGCCACCTTCTGTGACAGGCGAGAAAGGAAACTTCCTTCAGAGGCTCGAAAAGCGGCTTCTGGAGAGCAACTAATACCCTGTTGAGATCCCATGGATCTAACGGCCGCTTGTACGGGGGTACGATATGACAGACCCCCTGTAGGAACGTGCGCACCTTAGAAAGACGTGCTAGACGCTTCTGAAAAAACACGGATAGTGCCGAGACTTCCCCCTTAAGGAAGCCGAGCGACAAGCCCTTTTCTAACCCCGATTGCAGGAAGGAAAGAAAAGTAGGCAATGCAAATGGCCAGGGAGACACTCCCTGAGCCGAGCACCAGGTTAAGAAAATCTTCCACGTTCTGTGGTAGATCTTAGCAGAGGTGTACTTCCTAGCCTGTTTCATGGTGGCAACGACCCCTTGGGATAATCCTGAAGACGCTAGGATCCAGGACTCAATGGCCACACAGTCAGGTTCAGGTCCGCAGAATTCCGATGGAAAAACGGCCCTTGGGACAGTAAGTCTGGCCAGCCTGGTAGTGACCACGGTCGGCCGACCGCGAGATGCCACAGATCCGGGTACCACGATCTCCTCGGCCAGTCTGGGGCGACGAATATGACGCGGCTGCAATCGGATCTGATTTTTTGCGCAGTACTCTGGGCAAGAGTGCCAGAGGTGGAAACACATATGTGAGCCGGAACTGCGACCAATCTTGCACTAAGGCGTCTGCCGCCAGAGCTCTGTGATCGCGCGATCGTGCCATAAATGCCGGGACCTTGTTGTTGTGCCGAGACGCCATTAGGTCGACGTCCGGCACCCCCCAGCGGCGACAGATTTCCTGAAACACGTCCGGGTGAAGGGACCATTCCCCTGCGTCCATACCCTGGCGACTGAGGAAGTCTGCTTCCCATTTTTCTACGCCCGGGATGTGAACTGCGGATATGGTGGATGCTGTGTCCTCCACCCACATGAGGATTCGCCGGACTTCCTGGAAGGCTTACCGACTGCGCGTCTCTCCTTGGTGGTTGATGTATGCCACCACTGTGGAGTTGTCCGACTGGATTCGGATCTGCTCTCTTTCTAGCCACTGCTGGAAAGCTAGTAGGGCAAGATACCCTGCCCTGATTTCCAGAACATTGATCTGAAGGGTGGACTCCTGCTGAGTCCACGTCCCCTGAGCCCTGTGGCGGAGACAAACTGCTCCCCACCCTGACAGACTCGTAACTGTCGTGACTACTGCCCAGGATGGGGGTAGGAAGGATCTTCACTGTGACAATGAGGTGGAAATACGCCACCATTGCAGAGAGTCCTTGGCCGTCTGGGAAAGGGAGACTTTCCTGTCCAGGGAGGTTGACTGCCCGTCCCATTGGCGGAGAATGTCCCATTGAAGTTGGCGCAGATGAAACTGCGCAAAGGGAACTGCCTCCATGGCTGCCACCATCTTCCCTAGGAAGTGCATGAGGCGCCTTAAGGGGTGCGACTGGCCTTGAAGGAGAGACTGCACCTCTGTCTGCAGTGAACGCTGCTTGTTCAGCGGAAGCTTCACTATCGCTGATAGAGTGTGAAACTCCATGCCGAGATACGTTAGTGATTGAGTCGGTGACAGATTTGACCTTGCCAAATTGATGATCCACCCGAAAGTCTGGAGAGTCTCCAGCGTAACATTCAGGCTGCGTTGGCATGCCTCGAGGGAGGGTGCTTTGACGAGTAGATCGTCCAAGTAAGGGATCACCGAGTGTCCCTGAGAGTGCAAGACTGCTACCACTGCTGCCATGACCTTGGTGAACACCCGTGGGGCTGTCGCCAGACCGAATGGCAGAGCTACGAACTGAAGATGGTCGTCTCCTATCACAAAACGTAGAAAACGTTGGTGCTCCGTAGCAATTGGCACGTGGAGATAGGCATCTTTGATGTCTGTTGAGGCAAGGAAGTCTCCTCGAGACATTGAGGTAATGACGGATCGGAGGGATTCCATCCGGAACCGCCTGGCGTGCACATGATTGTTGAGCAGTTTTAGGTCCAGAACAGGACGGAAGGAGCCATCCTGTTTTGGAGCCACAAAGAGATTGGAGTACAAACCCTCGCCCTCGTTCCTGAGGGGGGACAGGGATCACCACTCCTTCTGCTCTTAGAGCGTCCACCGCCTGCAGCAGGGCATCTGCTCGGTGGAGAGGTGGGGCCGTTCTGAAGAATGGAGTCGGAGGACGAGAACAGAACACTGTCCTGTGCACGTGAGCACAATGTCCGTCACCCACCGGTCTGTGACCTGTGGCAGCTAAATGTCGCCAAAGGCGGGGGAGTCTGCCATCAACCGCGGATGCGGAGAGAGAGAGAGAGAGCTGAGAGTCATGAGGAGACCGCCTTGGTAGCGGTTCCTCCGGCTGCCTTCCCTGGGCGTGATTGAGCCCGGCCGGAATCTGAGCCCGTCTGAGGTTTTGTAGCCCTTTTGCGCGAGGACAATTGGGACCTGCCCGAGCTTGGGAAGGACCGAAACCTCGACTGTACTTTTAGGACAGCATTAATAGGGTAAGTCGCAGTGCAGACATTGCGGGGTTACGGACGCCTCTGCGGTACAGATGTACATGAGCTCAAGGCCAGCTGCGCAAGAACAGCTGAACAGGTTAGGTTGTCTATACGGCTGTGAATGCCGGAGCAACCGACACGCCGATAGCCTCCTAGACAGATTTCAACCAGAGTCCATCTGTCTGTGAATGGCATCTTTAAGTGAAGCCCCATCTCCAGTGCAACTATGTCTCTAGACGCAAGCCTGGAGATTGGAGAAACCACCTTTGGACCCTGGGTCCAGCGCTTGACCACGTCAGGGGAAAAGGGATAACGTGTATCTTTAAAAAACGTTTGGAGAAAACGCTTATCTGGTAAACGTGGTGTTTCTGGACTGCTTCTCTGAAGTCAGCGTGGCCAGAAAAATACTCAATATCCGTTTGAGATACTGAAAGGGGACTTCTCCTGCTGTGAAGCTGACTCCTCCACTGGGGGAGCTGAGGGAGAAAGATCCAACCTTCCATTGATGGACGCTATAGGATCATTCCGTATGGCGTCACCATCCGGTGTATCCGGATTGAGAGCGATGTCAGGATCAAAGTCCTGGAGAGCTGCCTTATCATACAGAGAGTCCTCCTGGGACCCCCCCGTTCCAAATGAGGTTGGTCAGGAAGATTGCCCATGGCCTGTCTGGACTGCAAGTCTCTATCTTATGACAATATATCTGTCGAAACTGCAACTCCGTCCCTGTCCTTGGACAGGGATGACAGGTGGTTTCTTTGGCCACGACTAGTAGAGACCCCGGCAGACGAAGTGCTAGAGACCCCGGCAGACGAAGTGCTACAGGGGAGCATGCACACAATGGGACGGTGTCATGAATAGCATCCCATGTAGTAAAAACAGCACTGAAAATCTGTGTTGCTTTTTTGCCGCTGCCGACTAGCCATCTAGAAGTATATAGCCAAGATTGGTGACTGTACAGTGCAATGTATAGCATACAAGCATAAAGTACAAATGCACACTGCAGCCCATGCAATACAAGCAGCATAGAAAAAAACCTGTGCCCCAGCACCCTTGGTTTTCAGCTGCTGTAGTCTAGCCATTCCAGGAGAATATAGCTAAGACTAGCGACTGTACAGTGCAATGTATAGCATACAAGCATAAATACAAATGAACACTTCAGTACGTGCAATACAAGCAGCATAGAAAGCCTGTGCCTTAGCACACCTGCTTTTCTGCTGCTGTAGCCTAGTCATTCTAGGCGAAAATAGCCCAGACTAGCGACCGTACAGTGCAGTGTATAGCATACAAGCATAAATACACATGAACACTTCAGTACATGCAATACAAGCAGCATAGAAAGCCTGTGCCTTAGCACACCTGCTTTCCTGCTGCTGATGTGTCGCTCTCCAAGCGGGCATATAGCGACCTATGCAGTTAAAATACACATGTACACACTGCAGTATATATTGGGGTCAGCACTATGTGTGCAGCTTACCGCCCGCCTATAAGCGGGAGTATGGTCGCCATAGTCCTGCCTGGTTGCCGAAAGTCCGAGCTCGGACTGCGGTAATGGCTGCCGGCGTCTTCCCCAGCTCGTGTGAGGAGGGGCGGGCCGTGGGCGTGCCCCAAGTCAGAGCGGGAATCCGGCGTCCGACAGTGTGCAGTGAGAGGGCTGGAGCATGTAAAAAGGCTCCAGCCCTCGGCGCTGCTGATTGCTCAGCGCCTGTCCCCTTCCCTGAGTGACAGGGAGGGGGCGGGAACGAAGCGGCACTAGGCCGCAGAAGCCGGGGACTGGATTTATAAGCGCCGCCGCCGTAAAAGCGCGGTCGGCGCCCAGTCCCCGGCGAACTACAAGTCCCAGCCGCGCCGCCGCGCTCCCGGAGCGTCCGGCGCGGTAGTTCCCAATACACAAAGTCACTCAGCAAAGCTGCAGTGACTGTAACCCTTTACTGTCCCCGGCGCACTAGCACACCCAGCAAGTCTGGAGTGTGCTGTGCCTGTGTGTCCGGGGACACAGAGTACCTGAATGGTGCAGGGCCATGTCCCTGAACGGTACTCCAGCTCCGTATCCAGCAGGTTCAAATGGGTCTGTGGATGGAGCCCGGCGTCAGAGCTTTGAGGCCGGCAGGATCCCACTTCCTCAGAGCCCCTCAGGGGGATGTGGAAGGAAAGCAGCATGTGGGCTCCAGCCTCCGTACCAGCAATAGGTACCTCAACCTTACAACACCATCAACGGGTGAGAAGGGAGCATGCTGGGGGCCCTATATGGGCCCTCTTTTCTTCCATCCGAACTAGTCAGCAGCTACTGCTGACTAAAATCTGTGGAGCTATGCATGGATGTCTGACCTCCTTCGCACAAAGCTTGAAAACTGGAGAGCCCGTGATACCACGGGGGGGTATAGCCAGAAGGGGAGGGGCCTTGCACTTTTTAGTGTAGTGCTTTGTGTGGCCTCCGGAGGCAGTAGCTATACCCCAATCGTCTGGGTCTCCCAATAGAGCGCTGAAGAAAGCTGCTTTTCACACATGGCGCTCTGCCGCCAGTCAGAGAAAGACTCATGATAGCTACAGGAGTCATCGAATGACACTTTGCTACCATGCAAACCATCGGCTCCATGTGATTACGTCACGTAACTTCCGATGGTGGCAGGTGAGTAAGTGCTTACCGCGCTGAGTAGGTACGGTACATCAGGCTGTCACAGTTTGACAGCCCGATGTAAGGGGTTAACAGGCACAGGTGCATCACTGATCCACTCGTGCCTGGGAGGCACATGTCAGCTGTTCAAGTCAGCCGACATGTGCGGGGATCTCTGCCTGCGGCATCCAGAGGGATTACCCTGACACAATGCATAATGTACCTAGTACATCATGTGCCGTGAATAAGTTAAGATAAAACATATGAGCTACTGCAATCTCTTTTTGAAGCGTTCTGCTCTTAAGGTGAACGCCGGGGCCTACCGCAGCGGCTGGGGCGTACGCCGGGGCCTACCGCAGCGGCTGGGGCGTACGCCGGGGCCTACCGCAGCGGCTGGGGCGTGCATTAGGATGTTTTCCAGCGTGTACTGAAAATTCCCGCTGACATTTTAGATATTCTTTACTCTGATAAGAAAAACAGCAGGAAATATCTAAAAAGTGACTGTAAAATGACAGCACAGGACGCACCGAGGCAGGCGCTGACTAGTTGCTGGGCTGCTGACGCCACGGCCTCTGATATGACGACCGCGCTCTCTGGATCACAACTGTAAACTCCAATAGATTGTAGAACTGGATCTCTCACCAATGACGACCGTTTTCTTTTCTGAAATACAAGGAGAGGGTTTCAATGAGATGCTTTTGCTATAGTAAAGAATCATACAGAAAGGACGACGAGCGGTTACTCTCAGTTGCTGACAAAAGCAATAAATGTGATGTCCCCAGCATTTCCTACCAAGTCTGTGCTGAACATCTTGGAGTATTCTGGGTGACTCAGGATGTAGTTGACTGCTGTATCCTCCAAGCGTTCGAGCAGCAGGATGGAGCAGGAGGATTTAAAGGTTTTCATTACTGCCCGTCTGCAATCTGCAACGAGAGAAGGTCTGGATCACAATGTGGCGGTTTTATAATATCTGGGACGTGACCTCTTCGGCCGGGACTGGCTCCAATATGCATCAATTAAACGAAAATAAGGCCAATCTCTGATAACATGGGATGTCTGTGCCATCAGGAGCCTGGCTGTGCCCGACACCTGCACTAACGCCCAGGATTAGAGAAAACTCTGATCCTGACTGTTCAACCCATAAAACAGCGATAATGCGGATGAAGAGGCGAGGTTCTCAGTGTGCCGTCCACCACCTCCCTCAGGAAGAACAAGTCCTCAATAAGCTACGGCGGTTTTGACTGATGAAGACGCCTCGTGTAAGTTGTGCTCATTCCTCAGTTTTACTGGTCCAATATAAATATTAAAAGGGAAGCTGTCAGGTCCAATATGCACCCAGAACCACGAGGAGTTCTAGGTGCATACTGCTAAACCCAGCCTAACCGTCCCTTTATACACTAGCATAGATAAAGGGATCTTTAGAAAAAGTATTTCTAAACATCTTTTATCGTATGCTAATGAGCGCAGGGACTAGTCCCCTGGGCGTTAGTTCCCCTGGCGAGTCAGCCCCATTGGCATGTTAGTATGTCCCTGTGGGCGTGCTATCATGCTAATGAATGTGCAGCGTCACAGGATGATCTCACTCACCTCACCGCTGTCATCGCGTCTGACGGGGTATTTCGGCTCAGTGCGCATGAGTCCAGAGTTTGGGTCATGCGCACTACTTCAGTTTGAAGCCAGAACGCGTACACCCACTCAGGGGTCATGCGCACTGAGCCGAAATCCCCCGTCAGACGTGATGACAGCGGTGAGGTGAGTGAGATCATCCTGTGACACTGTACATTCATTAGCATGATAGCACACCCACAGGGGCGTACTAATATACTAATGGA
Organism: Anomaloglossus baeobatrachus; assembly: GCF_048569485.1. NCBI lineage: Eukaryota > Metazoa > Chordata > Amphibia > Anura > Aromobatidae > Anomaloglossus > Anomaloglossus baeobatrachus. Next base: position 131,678,562 of record NC_134363.1, on the reverse strand, counting down.
GCCAACTGGCCGGGGAACTAACGACCAGGGGACTAGTCCCTGAGCTCATTAGTATACGATAAAAGATATTTAGAAATACTTTT